>NW_025091286.1:0-2539 GCF_018340605.1 Aspergillus pseudoviridinutans | reverse complement strand
TGTGGATAGTGTGTATGTGGCTGACCCCTTTAGCTCAAGAGATGACTTGAGAATATACAGGCTGACCGAGATGGGATATAAATAGGAAGTATGTGGCTCACCCCTTTAGCTCAAGAGATGACTTGAGAATATACAGGCTGACCGAGATGGGATATAAATAGGAAGTATGTGTCTAACTCCTCCGGCTTGAGAGATGACTTGAGAATATACAGGCTGAATGAGATGGGATGTGGTTAGATGGTATGTATCTAACCTCTTCTCCTTGAGAGATAACTTGAGAGTATACAGGCTGACCAGGATGCGATATGGTTAGGGTGTATGTGCCCCCTCCGGCTTAAGAGATAACTTGGGAGTATACAGGCTGACTGGGATGGGATGTGGATAGTGTGTATGTATCTACTCCTTCCTGATTCAGAGATGACTTGAGATTATACAGGCTGACTGAGATGGATGTGGTTAGGATGTATGTGCCCCCTCCGGCTTCAGAGACGACTTGAGAATATACAGGCTGACTGAGATGGGATGTGGATAGCCTGTATGTGCCAGACCTCTTCTGCTTAAGAGATGACTTGAGAATGAACAGGCTGACTGAGATGGGCTGTCAATAGCGTGTATGTGTCTAGCCCCTTCTCCTTGAGAGATAACTCGTGAATATATAGGCTGACAGAGATGGATGTTGATAGTGTGTATGTGTCTACTCCCTCCGAAAGAGATGATTTTAGAACATACAGGCTGACTGAGATGGGATGTGGATAGATTGTATGTGCTAGACCTCTTCTGCTTAAGATATGACTCGAGAATAAACAGGCTGACCGAAATGGGGMTGTCAATAGCGGGTATGTGTCTAACCTCTTCCCCTTCAGAGATAACTTGAGAAAATACAGGCTGACCGGGATGGGATGTGGTTAGGATGTATGTGCCCTCTCCGGCTTAAGAGATAACTTGAGAATATATAGGCTGACCGGATGGGATGTGGATAGTTCGTATGTGTCTAATTTCTTTCCACGAGAGATAACTTGAGAATATACAGGCTGACCGGGATGGGATGGGGATAGTGCGTATGTTTCCAACAGCCCAGGCTTAAGAGATGACTTGAGAATATCTGTATACTGATTAAATCTAGTGAATATCCTCTGTGTGATATAAACGGCACAGCAGGATCGTCAAAACGTCATCGTCGTAAGAGCTGAGAATCGCCCTATATTGTCGTCTGCTAATATACTCCGTCCTAACTTGCCCGAATTTGATTGACTTGGCTAGGAATTTTGTCGCAAAATAAGTGGAATTTTGGTTTAGAGAGTGCTCTTTGCCAGCCTTGGTTTAGGTTTTCCCTATTTAGTTAGGTTTCCCTACACCGTTATGCGAATGCAAAGGCTCTTTATAAACGATATCAAGCTATAGAATTGCCATGTTTCATGTTTTGTATAAGACCTTTGTCTCCAGCAAGCAGCTAGAAAAAGGGGACCATAATAAGCCTAGCTACCGTCTCAGTGATAAAGTGACTTGGCAAATAAGGAAGGAGGAATTAGGTAAATACTTATTGAAATATAATACCACTAGGCTAAAAAGGTGTCCGGACGATTCCTATCAGTCTAGGGTCTCTATATATTTTTCAACACACCCCCCCAGGTATGGCGTCGTAGCAGTGCGTAGCGGCATGCCTGAACCTTCGCATACCAGAACTCCAAGCTGTCTGGGTTGGTTCAGCCACTAATCAGTCATCAATCAGGCATCAATCCAAATCCTCTAGGCTAGGCTATTTATATTGCACGGCCTATATCACGTGCTCCTGCGCGCGCTCCATGCGCTCCTGCGCTCAATCTGTTCAGAGAAAAGTCCTTGTGCCATCTCGGAATCGTACCTGGGGCCTCAGGGGTTGCAGGGACATCCAATCATATCTCATGTCTGCTGCGGTAGGGCTTCCGGGCTCATAACTATTGAAATATAATACCACTAGGCTAAAAAGGTGTCCGGACGATTCCTATCAGTCTAGGGTCTCTATATATTTTTCAACAGGATGACTGTGTATTTTTGGTACAAAACCAAACGACATTATTTACGTATGTTTGGTTCCCAACCGTATATGTATCGTGATCTATATATATCGAGGATTGCGCTAGCCATATACGGATTCATGCGTAATTAGCGCCTTGGCATTAGGGTTTCAAAAATAAGCTCATCTTGCGGGGGGCGGAATGAGGTTTCGACCCTCACTGTACCCACCCAAGGACAAGGAAGGCAATTATTCGATGGCTGATCGGGTGCTATCCCCCGTCAACGTCAAAATATATCAAACAGATCATACTGTAATCTGAAGGCGTCTAAGGGGGGACTGCTGGCCAAGGAATCAACTCGAACCAGGCAATAGCCCGCGCCGTGGACTTGCCAACTGAAGTAGCCTATACTGTACGTACCACATGACATTATGACTTTGCCTGACAACAAACCTTGGTCGGACGGATCGAATAGAATCAACAAGGTAGATCATTCTAATGCGCCACTACTGTGCGAACTCAGCGCCGGAGACTTCAACTTCAGC